>NC_037686.1:15494569-15517053 GCF_003255815.1 Theropithecus gelada | reverse complement strand
TTTTTTTTTTTTTTTTTTTTTTTTTTTTTTTTTTTTTTTTGCGGAGGAGCCTCCCTCTGTCGCCCAGGCTGAAGTGCAGTGGGATGATCTTGGCTCACTGCATCCTCCGCCTCCCAGGTTCAAGCAATTCTCCTGCCTCAGTCTCCCAAGTAGCTGGGGCTACAGGCGCACATCACCATGCTTGGCTATTTTATTTTATTTTTTTTGTATTTTTTGTAGAGGCGGGGTTTCACCATGTTGGCCAGGCTGGTCTCAAACTCCTGACCTCAGGTGATCTACCCACCCGCCTTGGCCTCCCAAAGTACTGGGATTACAGGTGTGAGTCACCACACCCAGCCAACTCTATTTTTTTATACTAACATTGCCTCTGTTCTGTGCTTTTCCTGTAGTCCATCTCCTGAGGCTCACTCAGTGACACATCTAGCCTTGGTCCTCCCAGGAAGGGGTGAGGTAGATAAAGTGGTGCTGGAGGAGGCAACTGCCCAGACAGTGGAGGGTACAGGGTAACAGCCCCTAACACTGCAGCAGGGTCAAAGCCTGACTGCCTGGTGGGGAAGAAGAGCAGAGCAGTGGCCTTTCAAACATTGTGGTGTTGGGAGCTATAGACTGGTTTCTTTGAAGCTCTTATTGGGCTTTAGGGATTGTCAGAACCTTACTGAAGATTTCCATTTCAGCATGAACTAAATTACGTGTTGAGAATCTTGGACCAGAAAAAATGAAACATTAAGTGGGAAAAAGTTATGACTCTGCATGGTCAGAGAGCTGGGAAGAGCCAGTGATGAAAGTGCCTTGAGAAATGGAGCTTGAGGCTGGGCACGGTGGCTCATGCCTATTATCCCAGCATTTTGGGAGTCTGAGGCAGGAAGATCACTTGAGCCCAGAAGTTTGAGACCAACCTGGGCAACACAGTGAGACCCTATCTCTTAAAAAAAAAAGGGGGGGGGGACTTTACAGAAACCCAATAGTCACGTGGTCCTTTGTGTGTAGCCCAGGGCACTGCCTAGTGTGTGAAGCCTTGAGCACCACAACTAGTCAGGTCCAGAGGTTGGGACTCAGGCTGCCTTATTCTAAATTGGGCCAACAGATGTGCCCGGAGTAAATATCTTAGCCTTGTGGGCTCTACTATCTCTGCTGCAGCTACTCAGCTCTGCTGTTAGAGCATAAAAATAGCCATAGACAATAAACAGTTGGGTGTGACAGTGTGCCAATAAAATGCTATTTTCAGAAACAGGCAGCAGGTGGGGTTTGGTCTATGGGTCATAGTTCTTTGACTCCGCATCTAAATTATGTTCCGTGAGAAACTATCATCACGGGGCTCTTGGGTTCAAAAAATATTAGGGCTGGACTTTGTCAAGGGAATGTGATCCTCTCTGAGTCAGGAGGAAGAGTAAAGAATGAAAGAGAAAAGTCTAAAGAAAGTGAGAAGAAGGGAGAAAGGGGGCAATAAGACTGACGAGCATAGTCACCAGTAGTGGACCAAAAAAAAAGAAATCTAGAAGTCTTCTATAATTAGTGATGTAATATGCAGAAGTCCTTTCCAACTTTAAAGAAAATACTGACTTTACATTTGTAAGGTATTAGTATTTTAGGCAATGCCAGTAGTCAACATGAACCTTGGTTTCTTTTTGTTGTTTGTTTTTTGAGACAGAGTCTTGCTCTGTTGCCCAGGCTGGAGTACAGTGGCATATTCTTGGCTCTGCAACCTCCACCTCCTGGGTTCAAGGGATCCTCCTGCCTCAGCCTCCCAAGTAGCTGGGATTATAGGTGCGTACCACCAGGCCTGGCTAATTTCGTATTTTTAGTAGAGATGGGGTTTCACCATGTTGGCCAGGCTGCCCTCAAGCGATCCTCTCCTGCCTCAGCCTCCCAAAATGTTAGGATTACAGGCATAAGCCACCACGCCTGGCCTTTTGCTGTCTTATTTTCATGTTTGGAAACTATTTTATGATCCACTAGGTGTCAGTGTAACATAGAATTTTCAAAAATTCAGCTTCAGGAGCCTTTTCAGCACCCAGGAAGAGCTAAACTGCAAATTGTTTTCAGGGAGCAGATGTTCTCTCAATAATGCATGCTCTATTTGAAAAACAAGTAATTTAATTTAATTAGCCTTCATCTCAATAACAACAGTTTTGTAAACCGTGCCAACAGACTTTTGTTAGCTCCTTGTAAAATGCTTTGTTCATCAGGGTTCTTAGGGATGATAGAGTGTGTATGGAAACAAAAAACAGGCCCATGATTCAAACAAGATGCAATAGTTGTGCTTATTAATAGTTAAGAAAGATCATCTATTACCACAGTTTTCAAATTAGACCCCTTGGCAAATAGTCCTTCAACATGGTAAGGTCTGCAGTCTTTGTGGCTAGGAGTTGCTGGGAGACCTTACAGCACACACACTCTTTTCTTTTCTTTTCTTTTCTTTTCTTTTCTTTTCTTTTCTTTTCTTTTCCTTTCTTTTCCTTCCTTCCTTCCTTCCTTCCTTCCTTCCTTTCTTTCTTTCTTTCTTTCTTTCTTTCTTTCTTTCTTTCTTTCTTTCTTTCTTTCTTTCTTTCTTTCTTTCCTTTCTTTCCTTTCTTTCTTTCCCTTCTTTCCCTTCTTTCCTTTCTTTCTTTCCCTTCTTTTCTTTCTCTCTTTTCTTTCTTTCTTTCTCTCTCTTTCTTTTTCTTTCTCTTTCTTTCTTTTTCTGTCTTTCTGTCTTTCTTCTTTCTCTCTCTCTTCCCTTCCCTTCCCTTCCTTTCCCTCTGCCTTCCCTCTCCCTTCCCATCCCTCTCCCTTCCCTTCTCTCTCCCTTCCCTTCTTCTGTAGCTCAGTAGCTCCCTAGAGGCCCGCATACCACAGGCGCCTGAGATCCCACCAGGACCTCCTCAGGATTTAATTCCATCTTGCCTCCTTTGTGGGCCAACAGGACAATGAAAGAATAAACCAGCACAGAAGGCCCAGATGGCATCAGCTGAAGAATTAGAGGTGGCGAATTGTTGCATTAGTTATATGTGCCTAGTTTGTTCCTAATGATCAGGCCTCTGGCTATCCTAGAATCAGACAGCATTAGATCTGTAAAGTAGGGCAGGTCATTACAGCCTCTCTGGAAGGTGATTTGGTACCCAGTTATGAACTTTTTTATTTCTTTTTTTTTTTTTTTTGAGATGGAGTCTCACTGTGTTGCCCAGGCTGGAGTACAGTGGTGCGATCTTGGCCCACTGCAGCCTCTGCCTCTCAGGTTCAAGCAATTGTCGTGCCTCAGCCTCCTGAGTAGCTGGGATTACAGGCGCCCGCCATGATGCCTGGCTAATTTTTGTGTTTTTAATAGAGATGGGGTTTCACCATGTTGGCCAGGCTGGTCTTGAACTCCTGACTTCAGGTGATCTGCCCATTTCAGCCTTCCAAAGTGCTGGGATTATAGGCGTGAGCCACTACACCCAGCCCCAAGTTACGAACTTTAATACACTTATCTTTTAATAGCGTTTCCGCTTCAGGGAATTTATCCTGCATATCGCAAAAACACCATGAATATGAGACAAAAATGCAGTTGACCCTTGATATTTGCGGGGGACTGGTTCTAGGATCCCTCTCAGATAACAACATTTCCAGATGCTAAAGTCCCTGATATAAAACAGCACAGTATTTGCACATAACCTACACATGTCCTCCCATACATGTTAAATCATCTCTAGATTACAACGTAAATGTGAGTCAATAGTTGTTATGCTGTATTGTTTAGAGAATAATGACAAAAGAGAGGTCTTTCTGTGTTCAATACAGATGCAAACATCCTTTTTAAAAATATTTATTTATTTATTTATTTGAGACGGAGTCTTGCTCTGTCGCCCTGGCTGGAGTGCAGTTGTGTGATTTCAGCTCACTGCAGCCTCCACCTCCTGGGTTCAAACCATTCTCTTGCCTCAGCTTCCCAAGTAACCGGGACTACAAGCATGCGCCACCATGCCCAGCTAATTTTTGCATTTTTTTCTTAGTCAAGACAGGGTTTTACTATAGGTTGGCCAGGCTGATCTCGAACTCCTGACCTCAGGTGATCCTCTGCCTCGGCCTCCCAAACTGCTGGGATTACAGGGCGTAAACCACCTTGCCCGGCCTTTTTCCTAATATTTTTGATCTGTGATTGATTGAATCCATGGATACAGAGGGCCGACTGTATATGTAAGGGTAACCACACAGTATTAGAGTAGTGAAAATGTAGGATTAGCTTAAATGTCCAGCAGTAGGGCTGGTATTCAATTATTGATAAATTGGGGATGACTTTTTTGACCTGGAAAGATGTGAAGTGAAGCAGGTTGTAAACAATGTGTACAATAGCATCCTGTTTTTGTTGAGTGTTCATATATGTGCATATAGACACTGATTGGAAGGAGATATAGTAAGGTATTAACAGTGGTTTCCTGTGGGGAGTAACATTGTAGTTGTAATCTTTTCCTTGACTATCTGTATTTTCAAAAATTTCTGGTATAGATAGATACTAGTTTTTTTCTTTTTTTTCTTTTTGAGATGGAGTTTCACTCTTGTTGCCCAGACTGGAGTGCAGTAGCACAGTCTTGGCTAACTGCAACCTCCGCCTCCTGGGTTCAAGCAATTCTCCTGCCTCAGCTTCCCGAGTAGCTGGAATTACAGGTGCCCACCACCATGCCCGGCTAATTTTTGTATTTATAGTAGAGACAGGATTTCCCTGTGTTGGCCAGGCTGGTTTGGAACTCCTGACCTCAGGTGATCCGCCCACCTTGGCCTTCCAAAGTGTTGGGATTAAACCTGTGAGCCTCTGTGCCCAGCCAGGTACTACTGTTTAATAAGTAAAAGAGAGATAAGATATAGAAAGCACAATAACTACCTCTATTCCAAGATTCTAAGTTTAAGTTCATGTCTATTAAAGGAAAATATGTGTGTTTTTTAATGCAGTTAGTTGTCACAGTTCTAGGTTACAGAATGATTGTTAATAAATGTTTATTGAATTTGAAATTGTTAGAATTCCCCATTAGGGCCATTTCAGAGAGACAGGTGTGGGATGTAGGCATTTTTTGCTTTTATCCCTGCCCTTGAAAACCGAGTAGCTGTCAACACCGGCAATTCTGTTCAGAGCAAAGTCTCCAAAGGGCTGGAGAAAAGGAAGAAATGTCAGTTATGGTCATAGCTGGATTTTGTTGCTGTTGTTTTCCTCTTGTAACCATCTAGAGAGAGAAGACAAAAAAATGTTTTAAGTTACCAAAGTAATGCTTGGAGAGTCATTGTGCAAATATTTGAGTGTCTGCTATATGCCAGGCATTGTTCTTGGTGCTGGAGATGTGCAGGGAGCAAAACAAAGATTGTTGCCCTTGTGGAGCTGACGTTCTAGTTGAGGTAGAGAGACAATAAACACATGAAAATATAAGTGCATAATGTGTCAATCATGGTACATGTAGAGAATATAGCCAGGTAAGAGGTTAGGGGTGTGTGTGTGTGTGTGTGTGTGTGTGTGTGTGTGTGTGTCACAGGCCAGGGGACTGGGGGTTATTTTATATAGAGTGGGTAAGAAAGACTCACAGATAAAATAATTTTTAGGCAGATATCTGAGCTTGTGAGAGAACGGGCCATGCAGGTAATTTGCGGGAAGAGGGTTCCTGGCAGAGGAAACAGTAGCCAACCCGGAGGTGCTTGGCATATTTGCTGACCAGCAATGAGGCCAGAGTGCTGTTTTATTTCCACTTGTAAATGAAAACCTTATTGTAGGTAACTTTACTCATATCCAAGGATAAAGTCATGGAAGTGAATTTTCTGGCTCAAAAAGTATGCATATTGAGGCTTTTGATAAATGCAGCCAAGTAGTACGTACATACGTTACGGAAAGATACCAGTCTGTATCTCACAGCAGCGTGCAGGTGTTGGTTTCATTATCCCCTCTATTGGATATAACTTTTAAAAATTGCTGGTTTCTTGGGCAAAGCCTGATGTATCTTTAATTCAAAATTATTTAATTTAAATTTCTTTTTATTATTAGGGAAGTTGGATAATTTTTCATATGTTTATTGGTCATTTATATTTCTTGTGTGTGTGTGTATGAGAGAGAGAAAGAGACAGACAGACAGACAGAATTACCTGTTTTTGTCCACTGACTTTTTTTTTCTGGAGAGCTGATTTTTTTTTTTCTTGTTGATTTATCATACATTAAGGATATTAAACTCCAGCTTGTTTCATATGTTGGCAGTGTTTTTTTCTGGTTTGTTAATTTTCTGTTAATTTTCTTTATGGTGTTTTTAGCTGTTGCATTTTATGTAGGCAGATCTGTCAGTCTTCCTTGATGGTTTCTGTCCTTTTAGTGATGTATAGAAAAGCCAGAAGGGCAACATTTATTGAGGTGGTTGTTTTTAATGTGCCATGCACTGCCCCCCAATACTGTATATTCATTCTCTTATCTTCTCAGAATCCTTCTGAGCATTATTATCCCCATCTGATAAATGAAAAAAGTGAGTTCTCATTGCAGACTATGGATATGGATCCAGTTTTGCTTGACCACATTAAAAGGAAAACTTTAGGCTGGGCACAGTGGCTCATGCCTGTTAATCTTAGCACTTTGGGAGGCTGAGGTGGGAGAGTTGTTTGAGGCCAGGAGTTCAAGACCAGCCTGAGAAACACAGGGAGACACTGTCTCTACAAAAATAAAATAAGGTAATTAGCATGGCATGGTGGTGTGCACCTGTGGTCCCAGCTACTTAGGAAGCCTGAGGTGGGAGAATTACTGGAGCCTGGGAGGTTGAGGCTGCAGTGAGCCGTGATGGCACACTGCACTCCAGCCTGGGCAACAGAGCGAGACCCTATCCCTAAATAAATAAAGACAAGAAAAACTTTAGACAAAATAAATTTAACAGAGATTATTTGGTCAAACAACAATTCATGACTCAGGCAGCACTCAGAACCAGAGGAGGCTTAGAGAACTCTACTGCAGCAGCCTGGCCGTGAGCTTTTATAGCTGAAGTAGCTGAATGTGGAAATAAAGATACTACATAATTGGCTATAGCTAGGCATTGGCTTTCTTTGGGTATAGTTCAGTGGGAGATCCCTGATTTTTAACCAGTTGGTTGGTTGACTGTGATTGGTTGAGGCTCAGTTTTGGTTTTTCTTTTTCAGTCAGTTACAAGAAATGCATCCAAGTTTGGGTGTGGTCTGCTTACTTAGGAGCCTCTAGTGCAGACAGGATCAGGCTAATGGCCTCCTTATCTGCTGTAACACCACAAAGGTCACATTCTTTCCACTCTATGAAACCTTTTGCCCTGGACTATGTACATCCTTCCCGCCGCCACCCCTACATGACCTGGCTTACACTAGAACTGAGAACATAGCTCAGCCCAGGGAAACGTGTGAAGTTTCTCTGTCTCGTAGAGCTATTGGCTAAAGTTAATCTGCAAATTGCTGGCAGTTCCTTGGGAGCAAGAAAACTATAATTTCGAAAGATTCGGATAACCATGTAAATGTTATAAGATTATACTCTCTAGTGCCCAGAATCAGGTATGAGTTGTATCACTTGTTGCCATATCTCCCTACAAAATAATCCTTAGGTACAGAAGAACTAACTAGGATTTTAAAGTTGTAGCTTCATTTCTTCCTGAAGAAATGATTTTAAAAAATATTTCAGGAGATGACAAAAGCACAAAGAAGCACTACACTTGCAGCTCATGTCTTTACCTTGTCTCTATACTACCTGGAAAAGTATGGAAGTCTCAGTTGTCATGGATTTTATACATACCAGGTAACTAACTGTTGAAAGGTCTGACCCCACCGGATTGTGACAGCACAATAACAGTTGTGGAAACCTGTAAAGCCAGAGATCCAAATCCTTATTCCTGAGCAGCAGGAATAAGCGTCAACAGTTCTTCAAATTATGTATGTGGAGCTGTCAGCCATTCTCTCTCCTTCCCCCACACCCCTCTCTCTCCTCCCATGACTACTACAGTCTGTTTATTGCCTAAGTCCCCCGCTGGACTTGGTCTGTCATATTAAGAGCTGTGTCTTCATTGACTAGAAGATTGGAATATAGTGGGTGCTTAATGAATATTAATGAGTTAACGAGTGTTTTAGTTCATTTGGGCTTCTGTAACAAAATACGATAGACCAGCTGGCTTATAAACACAGAAATTGGCCGGGTGTGGTGGCTCACGCCTGTAATCCCAGCACTTTGGGAGGCCAAGGCAGGCGGATCACTTGAGGTCAGGAGTTTGAGATCAGCCTGACCAACATGGTGAAACCCCGTCTCTACTAAAAAATACAAACATTAGCCAGGTGTGGTAGTGGGCACCTGTAATCCCAGCTACTCAGGAGGCTGAGGCAAGAGAATCACTTGAACCCGGGAGGCGGAGGCTGCAGTGAGCCAAGTTTGTGCCATTGCACTCCAGCCAGGGTGACAGAGCGAGACTCCATCTCAAATACATAAATAAATAAACAACAGAAATTTGTTTATCACAGCTCTAGAGGCTGTGAAGTCCAAGATCAGGGCACCAGCAGACTTGATGACTGGTGAGGGCCCACTTTTCTGATTCATAGGAGGTGCCTTCCAGCTGCGTCCTCACTTGGTTCAAGAAGTGAACAAGCTCCCTTGGGCCTGGAATTTTATTTTATTTTATTTTTTTTGAGATGGAGTCTTGCTCTGTTGCCCAGGCTGGAATGCAGTGTCACGATCTCAGCTCACTGCAACCTCCGCCTCCTGGGTTCCATGAATTCTCCTGCCTCAGCCTCCTGAGTAGCTGGGACTACAGGCATAGGCCACCACACCGAGCTAATTTTTGTGTTTTTAGTAGAGATGGGGTTTCACCGTGTTGGCCAGGATGGTCTCTATCTCTTGACGTTGTAATCTGCCTGCCTCAGCCTCCCAAAGTGCTGGGATTACCAGTGTGAGCCACCATGCCTGGCCTTTTTTTTTTTTTTTTTTGAGAGGGAGTCTTGCTCTGTCACCAGGCTGGAGTGCAGTGGCGTGATCTCGGCTCACTGAAACCTCTACTCAGCCCACTGCAAGCCTCCTGAGTTCAAGCAATTCTCCTGTCTCAGCCTCCCGAGTAGCTGGGACTATAGGCACAGGCTACCACGCCCAGCTAATTTTTGTATTTTTAGTAGAGATGGGGTTTCACCATGTTGGCCAGGATGGTCTCTATCTCTTGACCTTGTAATCCGCCTGCCTCAGCCTCCCAAAGTGCTGGGAGCGCTGGGATTACCCGTGTGAGCCACCATGCCTGGCCTTTTTTTTTTTGAGAGGGAGTCTCGCTCTGTCGCCAGGCTGGAGTGCAATGGCGTGATCTCGGCTCACTGAAACCTCTACTTAGCCCACTGCAAGCCTCCTGAGTTCAAGTGATTCTCCTGTCTCAGCCTCCCGAGTAGCTGGGACTATAGGCACAGGCCACCACGCCCAGCTAATTTTTGTATTTTCAGTATAGATGGGTTGGCCATGTTGGCAGGATGGTCTTGGTCTCCTGAGCTCGTGATCCACCCACCTCGGCCTCCCAAAGTGCTGGCATTACAGGCGTGAGCCATCGCGCCTTGCCTGCAGTTGTTTTATAGGGACACTAATCCCATTCATGAAGGCTCCTCCCTTATGGCATAATCACTTCCCACAAGACACCACGTCCTAGTACCATCACTTTGGAGGTTAGAACTTCAACATGTGACTTTTGAGGGGACGCAGATTCAGACCATAGCAATGAAGAATAGTTTTGTGACAACGTCTTTCCAAGCCACAGAAGGCTCTTATTGCTGTAATAATAAACTAAAGGGAGACATTATGTTGAAGAAAATGTTATGTGTATTTATTTATTTTTTTCTTGAGAGGGAGTCTTGCTCTGTCGCCAGGCTGGAGTGTAGTGGCAGTCTCAGCTCACTGCAATCTCTGCCTTCCAGGTTCAGGAGATTCTCCTGCTTGAGCCTCCCGAGCAGCTGGGACTATAGGCACAAGCCACCATGCCCAGCTAATTTTTGTATTTTGGTAGAGATGGGTTTCACCATGTTGGCCAGGATGGTCTCAATCTCCTGACCTCATGATCCACCCACCTTGTGTATTTTATTCTCAAAACTGAAGGATAAGGAAATACAGTAAAATCAAATGTAAGATGTACTTAACAGTGCATTCTTGCTCACTAGAGGACAGGAAAGGATCCGTGATCCACTTGCCTACTCGATATCTCTGGTTGGGTGTCCTAAAAGCATCTCAAATTAATAATTTTTAAGACTGAATTAATGATTTTCTCCAGTCAAGCCTTTTCAACTTTTTCTTGTCTTAATGCACCACCCAAACCCTGTTCCAACGTGTTCTCCATACTATAGCCAGAGCAACCTTGTCAAAATGCAAATTAGACCATATTATGCCCTCCCTACCCTGAGTTTATTCCTCTATCTACTCAAGCTACACTTGCCTTCCTCCAATTTCCTGTTGCCACAGGGCCTTTGCACATGCCATGTTTATGTCTGGAATGTCGCATCCCTTGCACTGTTCTACCCTGTCTCCTGTAGCCAGTTTAACTTTGAATTTCGTCTCAAACATCACTTATATGGGTAAGATTTCCCTATTCTCACTGATTAGGTCAGTTTCCCTTATGGTATAGCATAGTCCTTTAGTCTCCTTTATAACAGTTATCAATGTAGTGTTTTCATTTATTTTATGTGAACAAAACACATACAGTTCCCACCCGTGTGACACAGTGTATTTGAGGGGTGGAGGAGACATTAATAATATATCCAGGAGCTCCCTTTTCTGACTCTGTCAGTCAGATAATTAGTGGGTTAATTGAAGGTCACATAAATCAGGGAATCTTATTTTTATTTTTTATTTTTTTGAGATGGAGTCTCACTCTGTCACCCAGGCTGGAGTGCAGTGGCATGATTTTGGCTCACTGCAACCTCCACCTCCTGGATCCAAGTGATTCTCTTGCCTCAGCCTCCTGAGTAGCTGGGACTACAGGCGCCAGCCACCACACCCAGCTAATTTTTGTATTTTTAGTAGAGACAGAGTTTCACCATATTGGCCAGGCTGGTCTCAACCTCCTGACCTTGTGATCTGCCCATCTCGGCCTCCCAAAGTGCTGGGATTACAGGTGTGAGTCACCGCTCCTGGCCTATTTTTATATATTTTTTTTAAGAGACAAGGTCTTACCCCTGCTGTCCAGGTTGGAGAGCAATGGCATGATCATGGTTCACTGCAACCTTGACCTCCTGGGCTCAAATGATTCTCCCACCTTAGCCTCCTGAGTAGCTGAGACTACAGTCTCAACTCACCACACTCAGCTGAATTTTTAAATTTTTTGTAGTGACAGGCTTGCTGTGTTGCCCAGACTGGTCTGAAACTCCCAGCCTCAAATTATCCTCCCATTTTGGCCTCCCGAAGTGCTGGGTTTATAGGTGTGAGCTACTGCACCTGACCTAGGGAATCATCTTTTGCTGAAACAGTCTATTTATTTTAATTAAAGACACATAAATGTGCATTAATTTGCTGATTTTGTGGTAAGGCTTTTCGTTTGTGTGTGGATTGTTGACTAGTATCCTTTTCTTGCATATACTACACTTAGCATATACTCTATGATTTACCACTGAAGTACGTGGTTAAAGTAGAATGAGACCTTAGATACTTTGAAACAATACAAATCCAGAGTCTTTGATTTTTAATTCTTTTTCCTTTTTGCCCTATCCCTTCACACTTGCCTTGCCCACACCTGTTTTGTCAGCAATTTTTCCAGTGATTCAAATGTATTATTCTTAGCAGTGGCTATGGTCTTAGGTTGGTGTGTGGTGGAGAAATACAGCCGTCACACTGACATGGTGGCTCTGCAGTCTGCCACCTCTCCTGTGTGTCTGAAGCGCCATGAGTGTGTGTTGCTTTGGCCCTGTTGCCCCTGAGGGAGATGACTTTGGAGAACACAAGCACTGGGATCCCGTGCCTGGGAGGTGGTCCCACGTCTGGAGCCAGATGCTCACTCCGCAGTCCTGTAACACTTCCCAGAAGTCTGTTTGGTCGTACTAGTCTTGTGTATCTCTTTTCTAGTTAAAGTTATTTCTTTATATTTGAGGGTAGGAGGGTTAAAATACAAGGTGTTCCCTAGGCATATTTTCTTTTCCTCGCGTCCCTGGGCATTCAGACACCCTGATGCCTCTTGGAATATATAACTCAGCAGTTTTCTTTGTTTTACGAGGGCATGGAGTACACATGTCTGGGGCCTCGCTGACCTTACATTCCAGAGTCCTGGGCCTCCCGCAGTGAGGCCAGCTGCCATCTCACCCAGTGCACCTCCTCCTTCCTCCTCAGTGCCCTGCCTGCAGTATGTGCTCTGGGCTTCCTTCTGGTGCACAACAGGCCATGGGCCTGTATCCTGCCTCCCTTGATTCATGTGAGCTTAATGTCAAGTGGGAAAAGCCATTTCCTAGAAGAACAGCAATTGACTGATGTCACCCCTGACCCATTGCGATGGAGGTTGGGATCTTACTTTATCTGTTCATCTTTTGGTTGGGGATGCCGACATCTATCGCAGCAGGACTAGTGAGAACAGAATATCCCTCAGATAATTGGCCGCTTGGTCAATTATCCAAGTGTTTGCAGCTTATCTATTTGTATGTCAGTGTCTCCCATTAGATTATGAGATCCGTGAAGGCAAAATATGAATGGGCATTTAACAGCTAGGGCTTTGGAGCCAGACAGACCTCAATTCAAATTCTGGCTTTGCCATTTACCAGCTCTTCTAACCACAGGCAAATTATCTAAACTCTTGTGTCTCAGTTTCCTCATCCGTACAATGAGGGTAATAATAATAAATACCTTCCTCATAAGATTGTTGTGCAACTTTAAGAAAGATGCAGCATATAAAACATTTAAAACAAAAATGCAGCATATAAAACATTTAAAACATATAAAACAAAAAGCCAGCGAAGTGCCTGGTTTGTGGCAAGTGCTCAATCAATGTTACCTATGATGCTGCTGTTATTGATAATTCTCGGCACCTTGTAAGTTGCTGTGACTATTTGCACAATGAATTTATACAGCGAGTAAGGTTTGAAGGCCCTTACTAGAGATTGGAAACATTTAAATGCTAGATTCTCTGGGAAGTTGTACATATCAGGCCTCATGTTGGATGGAGTGCCTGCCCATGCTAATAAAATTAACAAAGACCATTTCTTGAGCAGGCATCATGCCAGGAGATCAGTTCATTGAGTTCGTTGGGATTATTGTGTTATATCCTGCTGGAATAATTTCATTTATTTTTATTCATTATTAGGATAACTCTGGGAACTTGAATTAGTAGATCGAATGTATTTCTTTTTTATTTTTTTGAGACAAGGTCTTGTGTCATCCAGACTTGATTGCAGTGGCCTGATCTCAGCTCACTGCAACCTCTGCCTCCTGAGCTCAAGTGATTCTCCTCCCTCAGCCTCCCGCGTAGCTGGGATTATAGGCGCTCGCCACCACCAGGCACGGCTAACTTTTGTATTTTTAGTAGAGATGGGGTTTCACCATGATGGCCTGGCTTGTCTAGAACTCCTGACCTCAACTGATGCACCTGTCGTGGTTTCCCAAAGTGCTGGGATTGCAGGCCTGAGCCACCATGCCCGGCCAATAAAATGCATTTCTAGCTAATGAGAGAAGCAGGTTGCAACCTCAGTGATATGCACTGCATGTGAGAACTAGGATTTTGATTCTGACTTGTAAGAGAAAAGCAGTTCCTGGTGTGGCTACAATTGAAAAATAAATGTACCCTTCGGAAGTCCTTGAAGAGTCCCTGAACCAGAATTCCAGCAATGCCAGGTTAATGGTTGAAAAAGCCAGACTATGGCCACCCAACTGAAGTTCTGGGATTATTTTTTTCAACTTCATCCCTTGAAACTGGTTCTTTTTATTGTGATTCCACGGAGCTATTTGGTGTAGTGCCTGGGTAAATAACCTTTTCAATTTTTAATAATTTGTTGTGGATTCAAAACTTTTGGCTACTTAAAATCCAAAGAATAATTGTTCACTGCCCTTGAAAAAAAAAACAATCTGTTCTCTCTTCCAAGCTGCAGCAAGGCGTTTACCATTTCCATTTCTGGGACCTCTTAGGCTAGGTGATCGGTAACGATGGGATTGTGGGTAGGATGGCTTTGTCTGCCTCCACTACTCAGTGAATGAAGACCACATCTCACTCAACAAGTCTGCCAGGGATGTTTAGACAGCCTCTGTTGCTGTAGTTGATGCATCTGGAGGGTCAACCTTTGCAGCTATGTCTTTCTTAACAAAAAGTGGCAAAAGTGTTACTGCTTTTTCTTCCTCTTTTCAGATCTCATGTTCTGGCATGGCTTCCTGCTTCAGTGCTGTTTGTGGGTATGATCTATGCTGGGTCCAGAGCCTTGTCCAGACTGGTAAGTGTTAGAGGTTCAGGGGGAACAACTCCTCTCTCCCTTTCCCCTTTGCCTTTTAACTTACTGTGCCTCAGATCAATAAGGGCAGAGAATCACTTTAATAATGATAAAGCTAGATTGGAGAACAAGTCTTGGGCCTGAGGCCAACATAGGACCTATTGCCCCCTTTTGTTGAGTTGAAGATAATCAGATAACAGGGAAGGCCAACTTGTATTACAAGGTGGGGATGCACAGGGAGAAAAAGAGTAGTGGTATTTGTGGAGCTGGCCAGAGACAGGCCCTGCTGGGACTGCTTCCCCGTGGAGATGGGCAGAGTGGGAATGTCCCAGCTCTGCCTGAATGCAGGCTGTCCACGGGAGCAGGAAGGCAGGGCCCAAACTACTCCTTGCTTCTGAGGAACCAAACCCTGCCCACTGGTAATGTGACCTGGTGAGCTTGGTCGTGGATGCAAATGCCTGGCACAGGGTTGATGTCCTGTACATGGGGAAGCTAGTAAAACAAGCTGACTGTTTTGTTCTCCCACCACTTCCCGGCAGGACTGAGCTCCTCAAATGCAGGAACTGTGAAGAGCAAAGCTACTTCCAGATACATTATTTGGAACTCCAAAAATTTATTTATTTTGCCATCAAAAGAGAATCCATTAAAACCATCATTAACAGAAGGTGGCTTAAAAATCAGGAAAGATGTTAATACCTCCTCCAGTCTTGTACCATGACTGCTAACTTTTTATCTATCAGAAAATAGTTGTATTCTAACTTCGGGGAAAGAGCAGAATGTGCAAAACAATTTAAGTCTTTTAATGTAAAATTCTTGTTGTTATGTTAGCCCCTTAGATCTCAGCTATAAAAACAGTAAAAACAAACAAATAAACTCTGCCTAATTGGATAACAATGTTGTTGTTAGGACAGCAACTCCAAAGTTGCAAAATAGCAGTGAGGACTGTAATTTTGAAGTTAAATAATCATTTTTCTTTCATGATTCATAAGCTTGAGTAGATGGGATGATATATGCAATGGGGAAGAACCTTCCTGGGTGGGCTTGAGAACTGACCCACAGTGCACGTTGCTGCTCAGCTCAGACCACGAGGCTTGCCCTGGTTGTCTGCTGCGCCTTCTTTGTTCTCAGGCTCTTACCACCTCAGTTTATACCCTTTGGCCTGCAGAGAGTATTTCCTCTCCTATGCCATAGACTATCAGATTTTGGTAAAAGCAATGTGTTGCTCAAGTGCTTTTAAATTTTTTCCTAGGCTCTGGATAGTTACGTTTGCCAGAATTTTGAAGTTTGAATAACAAGGTGTTGCGTTCATAATAATAATACTTTTTGTTCATACAGTGCTTTTTTTCCATAGGCTTCCAGAGTGATTTCCTTCGTGTCCTTTTATGTGATTCTTGCAATCTTTTGACAGATGATAGGTGAGGCAGCTGCTAACCACTTGACAGAGGAAGAGACGTAGGTGTGGAAAGTCTTGCTAAACCTGCCTCTAGTCCCAGAGAGTGGCAGCTCCCGTTTTTTTGTTTTTGTTTTTGTTTTGAGACAGGGTCTTGTTCTTGTGATCTTGTGGCCCAGGCTAGAGTGCAGTGGCACAGTCACAGCTCACTGGAGCCTCGACCTTCTGGGCTCAATAGGCTCAAGTGATCCTCCCACCTCAGCCTCCCGAGTAGCAGGGAATACAGGTATGTGCCAATACACCCAGCTATTTATTTATTTTCTTTTGGAGATGGGGTCTTGCTCTGTTGCCCAGACTGGTCTTGAACTCCTGGGCTCAAGCGATCCTCCCACCTCAGCCTCCCAAACACTGGGATTACAGGCATGAGCTACTGCACCTGGAATGGCAGCTCTTCTAACTCCCCACCTTTTGCCTTTTCAGAATTGTTTCTTTAGGACCAATGCGTATGGATTTTAGAGTGAGTCCAGGGTGTAGTAGTCATTGTATAACATTAGACTCTTTCAGTTGCAAGTGTTAGAAAGCCCAAAAACTGGTCTAAGCAAAAGGAAGATTTACCAATTCATATAACTGAAAAGTCTTGGGGTGGAAACCTACTTCACAAATGGCTTTGTCCAGAGGCTCCAGTATTATACTCAGAAGCCAATTTCTCTGTCTTTCAATTCTGCTCCCCGTCTTTGTTTCTTTTCACATCCAGCCCGCCCCTACCACCACAGTGAGTGCTGTACAGCTGCCCCCAACAATGGGTGCAGCCTCACGTTCTCACAACTTTAGTGGTAAGAGACCATTTTCCTGGTAGTTTCTGCTTGAGTCCTAGGCTTCACTCTGATTGGGTCAGTCAGGGCCACTACCCATCCTTGATCTGAAAACTGGCCACAAGGTTGGAATTATGTTGATTGGCCAGCCCTGGATCAAGACTTTCCTGAACCATTCACTGTGGTTGTAGACACTTAGAGGCCTAGTCATATAGGATCTCTGCCTGGATCCCACATATGGAGAGCAGGTTGTAATGGATCCTCAATGTTGGAGTGCTTTACCACCAAAAAAAAAAAAAAAAAAAAAAAAAAGTACTGATACCAGGTGGCCAAACCCTCTCAGAAGACCATGGTAAATGTCAGTCTAGTGTGTTTTCAGGCAGGTGGGGAGTTCTGCAGCCTACAGCAGGGCTTCTTGAGCTGTGATCTGCAGCTGTACCGGTCTTTGAATTCTTTGTTACCTGTCCATGAGGAGATCAACTTTGGCACTCGTCACACTGTTTAATTGAGCTGGCTTTTTGTTTTTCATAGCAAGACATTTTGAAGAAGGAAGCAATGCATTGATTTTACATTCTCTTGCCAAGTCCTTATCTTCTTGAGGACCAGCACTTTGAGTGGCATTCTCGTAGAGCACAGCCATTTTTTAGAGATGGGGGTCTCACTGTGTTGCCCATGCTGGCCTCAAACTCTTGGGCTCATGTCATCCTCCTGCCTCAGCCTCCCGAGTAGCTGGGACTGTAGACATGGGCCACTGCACCCTGCTGAGAGCACAGTCTTCTTAAATAAGCAAAAAGAAGCTGTTGCAATTCAAAATCTTTGAACAAAGGGAAACAACCAAAAACCAAATACACCCAATTAGAGTGGGAGGAGGGCAGAAAGCAGATGCTTATTATTGTTTTATAGTAAAATAAATCAACCCAGCATCTTTTCTTTGTTTTCTGAGCTCTTTGTTTTTACATTGTTGCTTAGAAATTTATAGAGTGGATAAACATGAGGCACTTGTACAGTTTGTGTTGGATAGAAAACAGGCATCAATATGCTGGTGCCAAGCTGTCAGTTGAATGAATCCATAAGGAATGGGGGAAAAGTGCTCCATTACAATCTGTAGATGTATTGTTATGAGGAACACTTAAGCTCTCCTTTATCTGACAAGGCCTTGAAGTTCTGTTCTCCTGATGTGTAGCTCCTGGTAGGAAGCTGAGTTAACTCTGCACAGATGCCATGGGAAAAGCTCTTGGTTGATTTTTCTACCTCAGACTCACAACCAAATGATCTACAGAGTTAAGGGAAAGGAGATTTTTCTTGTAGCTATCCATTCACCACATAGTTGTTCGGGACCTACTATGTGCTGGCAGCATCATGACAAACAAGACCTGGTTTCTGACCTTGAGGAACTGAAAGGGATGGGGCAGGGAGTGAAAGACACGCAGCTCACCATGGGAACAGCCACCATGAATATTTGATGTTAAGCATGTGCCAGACACTTTCTGTCACCAATCTCGATGAGATGTGATTTGGACTTGGGCTGATTCAGGCCTGCTTGCCCAGCTTTCCTAGATTGAGTAAGGTCACAGTGATGATGGCTCTGATGGGTGTCAGTCTTGGAGGGACGGTATGACTTTGATGGCTCATGACTCTTGTTATAATTTCCTGGTCAAAAACCTTCTCAGCTGGACAGGACTGCCTCAGCCTGTGCTGACCAGCGTTCAGAACAGATGTACAAATTCCTACATTACTGAGTTTGGTGGCGAGAGGCCATCCTGGCATTGGTGATTTGGCTCAAGCCATGCTGTTTGCTTGCTTGGGGGAGGCCAGGGTCTGCAGCTGGAGGGACTCTGCAAGTCTAGGTCAAGGCACCTTGACAGGACAGGAATTGTTTTCCTTGCTGAGCTCTTTGATCTTGGTCCTTCCTAATGGCTTGTCCTTGTTTCTCTCTTCCGTGAGCGCAATATTCACTCAACATACTGGGGATGGAGATGGGACTGTGTGTGCGATGGGAGGATGTTGGTGAGGAAACACATATGGATCATTAAACCCATGTGGAGTGAGTTACTCAGTTAAGCAAAATGGTACCTGTGGGTCCCCTCTCTCCTTGTTTGGCTCCAGTATCATAAAGGAATTTGGATCCACGAAGGAAGAGTGTAAACGTTGGTGCAGAATGGAGCATCCGCCCCTAATGTCCCTGTTACTGCTGATGAGAGACAGCTCCCTCTGTCGCGTTGTGTTTTCATCACAGGTGATCAGAGTCCAACTACAAGGATTAGTTTTTAAAACGCGGGCTCAGTGGCAATACAGTAAACTCCTCCCCGGATTTTTCTTATCATCCTGATCCCTCTAAAAATTGTCCTGTAACTCTTATAAAATGGCTTTTTTTTTTTTTTTTTTTTGAGATGGAGTTTTGCTCTCGTTGCCCAGGCTGGAGTGCAATGGTGCAATCTCGGCTCACCGCAACCTCCGCCTCCCGGGTTCAAGTGATTCTCCTGCCTCAGCCTCCTGAGTAGCTGGAATTACAGGCATGCACCACCATGCCTGGCTACTTTTGTATTTTTAGTAGAGATGGGGTTTCTCCACGTTGGTCAGGCTGGTCTCAAACTCCCGACCTCAGGTGATCCACCCGCCTCAGCCTCCCAAAGTGCTGGGATTACAGGCGTGAGCCACTGTGCCCGGCCATAAAATGGCTTATTATTAACATTGAACTCTTAAGGAAAAGCTCCATGATGTTGGATTTGGCAAGGATTTCTTGGATATGACACCAAACACGCAGGCAACAGAAGAAAAATAGAGTAATTGGACTTCATCAAAATGAAAAATTTTGGTGCTTTAAAGGATACTATCAACAAAGTAAAAAGGCAACCCCCAGAAAGGGAGGAAATATTTGCAAATCACTCATCAATTGCGGGATTCACTTATAGGCTGTATAGAGAACTCATAAAACTTAACAGAACAAACGAAAACAACCTGATTGAAAAACGGGCCAAAGACTTGAACAGATGTTTCTCCACAGATGACATTTAAAGACTGATAAATCCATGAAAAGAGGCTCAACATCATTAATCATTAGGAAAATGCAAATCAGAACTATACGAGGTACCACTTCACACCCATGAGAATGGCTGTTACCAAAAAACCAGAGAATAACAAGTGTTGGTAAAAGACGTGGAGAAGTTGGAACCCTTGAGCACCACGGGTGGAGATGCACAGTGGTGCAGCTGCCACGGAAAACAGTATGGTGCTTCTTCAAAACATCAAAAAATAGGATTATTATGTGATTCAGCAGTTCCACTTTTGGGTGGATACCCAAAAGAATTGAAAGAAGGGACAGGAAGAGATACTTGTGCATCCGTATTCGTTTGGCTATTATTCACAATAGACAAAAGGTAGAAGCAATCTCAGTGCCCACTGATGGATAAATAGATAAAATATGATAAATACAAACAATGGAGCTGGAAGCGGTGTCTCACGCCAGCAATCCCAGCACTTTGGGAGGCCAAGGCGGTGGATCACCTGAGGTCAGGAGTTCGAGACCAGCTTGACCAATATGGAGAAACCCTGCCTCTACTAAAAATACAAAAAATTAGCTGGGCATGGTGGCGAGTGCCTGTAATACCAGCTACTTGGGAGGCTGAGGCAGGAGACATGGTTGAACCCGGGGGGCAGAGGTTGCAGTGAGCTAAGATTGCACTATTGCACTCCAGCCTGGGCAACAGAGCGAGACTCTGTCTCAAAAAAATGAAAATAAAAACACAAATACAAACAATGGAATATTATTCAGCCTTAAAAAGGAAGAAAATCCTGCCACATGCTGCAACACGGATGAACCTTGAGAACATTATGCTAAATAAGTCAGTCACAAAAAAGACAAATACTGTGTGACTCCGCTTATATCTGGTACTTACAGTAATGAAATTTATAAAGGCAGAAAGTAGTATGGTGGCTATCGGGGTGGGGGTAGGGGAGAATGAAGAGTTAGTGTTTAATGGGCACAGAGTTTCAGTTTTGCAAGATGAAAAGAGTTCTGGCAGTGGAGAGTGGTGATGGTTGTACAACAGTGTGAATGTACATAATGCAGTGTGAACGGACTATGCACTTAAAAATGGTTAAGGTGGCAACTTTTTGTGATGTATATTTTACCACAATAAGAAAGAAATATCACCTATGCCAGGCTTGGTGGCTCACACCTATAATCCCAGCTCTTTGGGAGCCCGAGGCGGATGGTGGCTCACACCTATAATCCCAGCTCTTTGGGAGCCCGAGGCGGATGGTGGCTCACACCTATAATCCCAGCTCTTTGGGAGCCCGAGGCGGATGGATCATGAAGTCAGGAGATCGAGACCATCCTGGCCAACATGGTGAAACTCCGTCTCTACTAAAAATACAGAAAATTAGCTGGGCGTGGTGGCGTATGCCTGTAATCCCAGCTACTCGGGAGGCTGAGGCAGAAGAACCGCTTGAACCTGGGAGGCGGAGGTTGCAGTGGGCCGAGATCACGCCACTGTACTCCAGCCTGGACGACAGAGTGAGACTCCGTTTCCCCAAAAAAAAAAAAAAAAAAAAAATCACCTAGGTTCCAGTAGGAGTTTTCTTGAGGATTACATGAAAAGGAGGGGTGATAATGTGTTCTTACTTGTCTCACTCCGAACTCCTCTGTGTTCCTGTGGTATATGCACATTTAGTTTAACCGAATTCGGTTAGTGGACTTGGGTAAAGTGCGAAGAAAACAGCCATTCCCTGAGAGCAGGCATGTCCGCCCACCATTCCCACCCATGCATTAATGCCAGGCTGGAAGACTGAGGCCCCCTTAGGCCTTTTCTGATTCCCTGGCATCTCTCTTAGAATTAGCATTTTGCCAAATTGGAGGAGCTCCTGGTACTGCAAGGTATCTATTTTTCATATGTTGAGGCCCTTACACACCAGGCAGCTACTTTATGTGATCCTCAAATGAAGGACAAAAAGGACCTCCCAGCTTGTACTGGAGACTGGGAAAGAAGGCAGTCTGCTCCTCTGCCCTCAAGGAGTTTGCCATCTAATGGCAGGATAGTAAGATGAATGTAAATAAACACTGCAGTCTATGTCATGCAAGTCAGTTTATGAATATTCACTTATATGTGCACATATACATATTCAGGCACCTCATCTTCTTCCAGAGAGGATGTGTGGTGGCTTACAAAAATAATTTCAGTTAAAAAAAGATAAACACTCTTATGAAGAGAATTGTGTAAGAAATCTAGATAAGGCCGGGCGCGGTGGCTCACACCTATAATCCTAGCACTTTGGGAGACCGAGGTGGGTGAATCACCTGAGGTCAAGAGTTCGGGACCAGCCTGGCCAACATGGTGAAACCCCATCTCTACTAAAAATACAAAAATTAGTCTAGCTTGGTGGCGGGCACCTATAATCCCAGCTACTCGGGAGGCTGAGGCAGGAGAATCGTTTGAACCCGGGGCTCAGAGGTTGCGGTAAGCGGAGACCGTGCCACTTCACTCCAGCCTGGGTTAAAGAACGAAACTCCATCTCAAGAAAAAAGAAAAGAAAAGAAATCTAGGTAAAAGGGCCAGCATGGTGGCTCATGCCTGTAATCCCAGCACTTTGGGAGGCTAAGGCAGGCAGATCACTTGAGGTCGGGAGTTCAAGACCAGCCTGGCCAACATGGCAAAACTCCATCTCTACTAAAAATATAAAAATTAGCCGGGCGCGGTGGCTCAAGCCTGTAATCCCAGCACTTTGGGAGGCCGAGACGGGCGGATCACGAGGTCAGGAGATCGAGACCATCCTGGCTAAAATGGTGAAACCCCGTCTCTACTAAAAAATACAAAAAACTAGCCGGGCGAGGTGGTGGGCGCCTGTAGTCCCAGCTACTTGGGAGGCTGAGGCAGGAGAATGGCGTGAACCCGGGAGGCGGAGCTTGCAGTGAGCAGAGATCCGGCCACTGCACTCCAGCCTGGGCGGCAGAG